>NC_088775.1:5194135-5206137 GCF_954871325.1 Gordionus sp. m RMFG-2023
AATACAATAATTATAAATAGTAATTGATTTAGCTAAATATGTTTAAATACCCTCCAAAAATTAAAAATAAATCACATTTTAAACTTTGATATATATTTAAACGTGAAGGTATATTTCATTAAATATCTCATTTTTTATATTTCAATACTAAGCTAACGGTTAGGCTCTATGAGTAATTTTATAAAATTAGAGATTTTATATTTTAAAAAATTTAATATACTGTGTGCATTTAATTTTTATATATTAATATTGTTTGGTTATTAAAATATTATTACTTGCTGGAAGTGGGGGTTTGGTTTTAGGTTTCTTAGCTTATATAAATAAAATAATAAACAATAAAAGTATTAGATAAAATAATAAATTAAGAAGAAATTATTGTATTAAATTTAAAATTAGTAATAAATAGTAAATTTGAAATCTTATAGGACTATTCCATGATAAATATTTTTAATAAATTTAATATTACCCTAATTATTATATAGAAATGGCAAAAAATTTTATTTAGAAAATTATTTAGGATAATATTTTATATTTAATTAAGATATTTGAATATATAAATATTTATACTAGGTGGTAGTGTAGGTTTTACTATAGGCATTTTATATTTATAAAAATATTTAAAAAATGTATCATAAAAAACAATTATACCAAAGAGTTAACAAGGTAATAATAAGTATCAGGCGCGTACGCAGGAATTTGGTCTGGGGGGGGGGGGATAATAAATTTTTTTGAGAAATATTATTGTTTTTTAAAAATATCAAGCATAAATTTATTAGGACTAATAACTATTTCTAATACACAATTTTAAATTAATGTGAATTATAAAAAAATTATATGTAAATAATCACTTAAATGACCCAAAATAGAAATTTGAATTTTTTGAGCCTTTACACAAAAAGTTTCTTAGAAATAATTGTATTTTGTATGTTATATATTTACAATGTAAAATCCAATCTTCGTTAGAATTGAGCTAATTTTTCAATTATCTCATCCTTGCCTGTCGTCAAATGCGTATAAATATTCAAAAATTCCAAAACTTCTTGATATGTTTTTCAGAGACCTGCAGGCCCGGCTCCTGGGCCGGACAATATTTTATTTTTTTAATTATATCAAGGCCGGGCCCAAAATTTTTTTTAAAAATCACCCGGGCCGGTCCTAAATTTTTTTAAAAAAACACCCAAGCCAGACTGTATTTTTTAAAACAGCCTATATTTGAAATGGTTATTATTAGCTATAAAAATCAAAAATATAATTTATTTTATAAAAATCCAGGCCGGGCCTGAAAATTTTATTTTAAAAAAAGCCGGGCGAGCCTGTAAATTTAAAAAAAAAGCCGAACGGCCTATAGCGTTAAAAATCTTAAAAAAAAATTCGGGCCGTGCCCTGCAAATGGTATTTCTGCAGGCCTCTATTATTCTTCTTAAAAATGAGAGTGTTCTCTCATTAGTTTATGGGTTTATAAACCCTTTTAATACATTGGGAATTTAATCTAAAATGTGTTTGAAATAATGCAGAGCATCCAAAGCATTTTTTGGGACTATATCAACTATAGTTAATCTTATAAACATAGTTATTCAGCTAGTAAGGCATCATAAGATACTTTAACATCTTCATAATAAAAATCTAACAAATATTTTTTTTTCTATCACCATCTGAAAAAGGTTGGGAAGGCTTTTGTGGAAGTAATATTTGCAGATGTAAGTGCTGCATGATATATTAAAAATTCATTTATTTGGGTTATAAATGTATCTGCATCTAAGATAAACTCTTCTACTGAACCTATATTAATGTTTTAACGATGAGCTTGCCTTGCTGTCGAGCGAGACAAATATTAAACACGTATTAGCTCTGCTTTTGACTCAACAATAAAATATAAAAATGAAATTCTTCATCAACATTAGCCCTAATTTTCTTGAGTTCTGATAAAATGCTCTCCGCTATTTCCATCTTCTTAATCAAATCATTGTCATGTTTTTGAAAAGTAATACTTAAAATAGTTGTATAATTAAATATTACATTCTAATGACAAATAAAATTTGGAATAAGCATTGAATCCAATAATTTTCTTGCTTCTGAGGAAATATTTCTTTCATGCCATTGTAATATTTCAGTTATAACAAATAATTGGCTCTTCTAACTCCTTAATAGCTGTTAGTGCTTGATGGAAGAGGCTCTATCTCGTTTTACAAGGTTGCAATTTCTTTTTCCCTGTTGGACCAGAAGTTTTAGAAATAATTATTATTTGACTAGAAATTTGAAAATGGCAGATAAATATTAAGCCACTAAAAATTTGAAAATAATAAGTAAATATTACGCCGGAAAACTTGAAATCGAAATTAATTGATAAAATAACTTATGAATGTGATAATAAATGTAATATAATCTATATTTAATATGAGATAGGAATAAATATTAACAAATATAAATTAATATAAACAATAATATTTTTGAAAAATATATCCGGCATCTGCATTTTTTGGCTTTGGGGGGATTTGTCCCCCTGCCCCCCCCCCCACGCTGCGTACGCCAATGATAAGTATTATTTAAAAATATATGGCCTTCAATAGTAAAATTAGTTCAAATATAATTTCAATATTGTAAATATTTGTCGATTAGTATATTTAATTCAATCATTATATTCACAGTTTACGCTTTTGTAATGTTAAATATATATTTATATTTGAATAGGCAAGAAATTAGAGAAGGTCATAAAATTTTAAAATTCACTTGTTAAAACTGTTGAAATATTAATGGGCGTTGTAGCTTAAATAATTATATATACAAAATGCGTGAGATAAAATAAGTATATATAAATTAAAAGAGTATCATTTAGTATAGATTAAAAGCCTTAGGAATTAATTCATAATAATAAAATATTATTACCATTTATATAAATAATTATTTATGATAATATTCTATATTTAAATAAGATGTTTGAATATTTATTTTGGTGGTCTGTGTTAAATTTTAGGTTTTTTGGGCTATATAAACTAACAAAAATAATAAAATCTAAAAAAAAAAATATGCCAAAAGATTAACAGGTATTTTTTATTATTTCAAAATATATAAACTTCTATTGTGAAATTAGTTTATTTATAAGTTCCAATATTGTAAATATTTATCGAGTGAATTCAATTGTTTATTCATAATTTACACTCTAATAGTGTTAATTATAAAAATATTTTTGAATAAGTAAGAAATTAGAGATGAGATTATAAAATTTTATGATATGTGTTGGAATTGTTGAAATATTTATTAGTCATTTTGCTAAAATAAATAAACTATTATGTGTGAGATAATATAATTACATCTAAAATTAATATGGATCAATACAATAATTATAAATAGTAATTGATTCGGCTAATTATGTTTAATTACCCTCCAAAAATTAAAAATAACTCACATTTTAAACTTAGATATATTTTCAAACGTGAAGGTATATTTCATTAAATATCTCATTTTTTATATTTCAATACTAAGCTAACGGTTAGGCGAGTAATTTTATAAAATTAGAGATTTTATATTATAAAAAATTTAATATACTGTGTGCATTTAATTTTTATATATTAATATTGTTTGGTTATTAAAATATTATTACTTGCTGGAATTGGGGGTTTGGTTTTAGGTTTCTTAGCTTATGTAAATAAAATAATAAACAATAAAAGTATTAGATAAAATAATAAATTAAGAAGAAATTAATGTATTAAATTTAAAATTAGTAATAAATAGTAAATTTGAAATCTTATAGGACTATTCCATGATAAATATTTTTAATAAATTTAATATTACCCTAATTATTATATAGAAATGGCAAAAAATTTTATTTAGAAAATTATTTAGGATAATATTTTATATTTAATTAAGATATTTGAATATATAAATATTTATACTAGGTGGTAGTGTAGGTTTTACTATAGGCATTTTATATTTATAAAAATATTTAAAAAATGTATCAGAAAAAACAATTATACCAAAGAGTTAACAAGGTAATAATTGGTATTATTTAAAAATATATTGCCTCAATAGTAAAATTAGTTCAAATATAAGTTTCAATATTGTAAATATTTGTCGATTAGGATATTTGATTCAATCATTATATTCACAGTTTACGCTTTTGTAATGTTAAATATATATTTATTTTTTAATAGGCAAGAAATTAGAGAAGGTGATAAAATTTTAATGTTAAAACTGTTGAAATATTAATGGGCGTTGTAGCTTAAATAATTATATATACAAAATGCGCGAGATAAAATAAGTATATATAAATTAAAAGAGTATCATTTAGTATAGATTAAAAGCCTTAGGAATTAATTCATAATAATAAAATATTATTACAATTTATATAAATAATTATTTATGATAATATTCTATATTTAAATAAAATGTTTGAATATTTATTTTGGTGGTCTGGGTTAAATTTTAGGTTTGTGGAGTATATAAACTAACAAAAATAATAAAATCTAAAAAAAAATATATGTCAAAAGATTAACTAATTTTTATTATTTCAAAATATTAAACTTCTATGAAATTAGTTTATTTATAAGTTTCAATATTGTAAATGTTTATCGATCAGACTAGTGAATTCAATTGTATATTCATAATTTACACTCTAATAGAGTTAATAATAAATTTATTTTTGAATAAGTAAGAAATTAGAGATGAGATCATAAAATTTTAATAATGATATGTGTTAGAACTGATGAAATATTTATTAGTCTTTTTGCTAAAATAAATAAACTATAATGTGTGAGATAAAATAGTTACATCTAAAATTAATATGGATCAATATAATAATTATAAATAGTAATTGATTCAGCTAAATATGTTTAAATACCCTCCAAAAATTAAAAATAAATCACATTTTAAACTTTGATATATATTTAAAAGTGAAGGTATATTTCATTAAATATCTCATTTTTTATATTTCAATACTAAGCTAACGGTTAGGCTCTATGAGTAATTTTATAAAATTAGAGATTTTATATTTTAAAAAATTTAATATACTGTGTGCATTTAATTTTTATATATTAATATTGTTTGGTTATTAAAATATTATTACTTGCTGGAAGTGGGGGTTTGGTTTTAGGTTTCTTAGCTTATATAAATAAAATAATAAACAATAAAAGTATTAGATAAAATAATAAATTAAGAAGAAATTATTGTATTAAATTTAAAATTAGTAATAAATAGTAAATTTGAAATCTTATAGGACTATTCCATGATAAATATTTTTAATAAATTTAATATTACCCTAATTATTTTATAGAAATCGCAAAAAATTTAATTTAGGAAAATATTTTATATTTAATTAAGATATTTGAATATATAAATATTTATACTAGGTGGTAGTGTAGGTTTTACTATAGGCATTTTATATTTATAAAAATATTTAAAAAATGTATCAGAAAAAACAATTATACCAAAGAGTTAACAAGGTAATAATTGGTATTATTTAAAAATATATGGCCTTCAATAGTAAAATTAGTTCAAATATAAGTTTCAATATTGTAAATATTTGTCGATTAAGATATTTGATTCAATCTTTATATTCACAGTTTACGCTTTTGCAATGTTAAATATATATTTATTTTTTAATAGGCAAAATATTAGAGAAGGTGATAAAATTTTAATATTCATACTTGTTAAAACTGTAGAAATATTAATGGGCGTTGTAGCTTAAATAATTAAATATACAAAATGCGTGAGATAAAATAAGTATATATAAATTAAAAGAGTATCATTTAGTATATATTAAAAGCCTTAGGAATTAATTCATAATAATAAATTATAATAAATTTAATATTAAATCTTTACTGATTCTATTATATGTTCCATTTAATTGTTATATTAATAAATAGTAAACCATTTATATAAATAATTATTTATGATAATATTCTATATTTAAATAAGATATATGAATATTTATTTTGGTGGTCTGGGTTAATTTTAGGTTCTTTGGGCTATATAAACTAATAAAAATAATAAAATCTAAAAAAAAATATATTCCAAAAGATTAACAGGTAATTTTTATTATTTCAAAATATATAAACTTCTATTGTGAAATTAGTTTATTTATAAGTTTCAATATAGTAAATATTTATCGATCAAGCTAGTGAATTCAATTGTATATTCATAATTTACACTTTAATAGTGTTAATTATAATTTTATTTTTGAATAAGTAAGACATTAGAGATGAGATTATAAAATTTTAATAATGAAATGTGTGGGAACTCTTGAAATATTTATTGGTGTTTTTGCTAAAATTAATAAACAATCATGTGAGAGATAACATAATTACATCTAAATTTAATATGGTAATAACTAGTATCATATAAAATCAGATGGTATCAATACAATAATTATAATGATTGATCCATTCGGCTAATTATGTTATTCAGTAAATACTCACATTTTAAACTTTGATAATTTTAAATATATATTTATTTTCGAATAACTTTATAAAAAATAGAGATGAGGTCATAAAATAAAATATTTATACTTGAATTTTGTTTGGATTTATTTATTGGTGTTGAAGCTTAAGAAAATTAAAAATTATTAAGTGGTCATTAGCTAACAAAATTAATATTAGCAAAGCTAATTATTGCTCAGTAAGAGTTATTTTTAAACGTGAAGGTATATTTCATTAAATATCTCATTTTTTAAATTTCAATACTAAGCTAACGGTTAGGCTCTATGAGTAATATTATAAAATAAGAGATTTTATATTATAAATTTAATATACTGTGTGCTTTTAATATTTATATATTAATATTGTTTGGTTATTAAAATATTTTTACATGCTGGAAATGGTGGTTTGGTTATAGGTTTCTTTGCTTAGGTAAATAAAATATTAAACAATAAAAGTATTAGATAAAATTATTGTCTCAAAAATTAACAAGAAAATATTGTATTAAATTTAAAATTAGTAATAAATAGTAAATTTGAAATCTTATAGGACAATTCCATGATAAATATTTTTAATAAATTTAATTTTACCCTAATTATTATATAGAAATGGCAAAAAATTTTATTTAGAAAATTATTTAGGAAAATATTTTATATTTAATTAAGATATTTGAATATATAAATATTTATACTAGGTGGTAGTGTAGGTTTTACTATAGGCATTTTATATTTATAAAAATATTTAAAAAATGTGTCAGAAAAAACTATTATACCAAAGAGTTAACAAGGTAATAATTAGTATTATTTAAAAATATATGACCTTCAATAGTAAAATTAGTTCAAATATAAGTTTCAATATTGTAAATATTTGTCGATTAAGATATTTGATTCAATCATTATATTCACAGTTTACGCTTTATGTTAAATATATATTTATTTTTTAATAGGCAAGATATTAGAGAAGGTGATAAAATTTTAATATTCATACTTGTTAAAACTGAAGAAATATTAATTGGCGTTGTAGCTTAAATAATTAAATATACAAAATGCGTGAGATAAAATAAGTATATTTAAATTAAAAGAGTATCATGTGTTTGATTGTATTGCATAATTAAAGAGGAATATTGAACAAGATGTGGTCTTTTTATTTGATAATATGGTTATACAAAAGAAAACAAGTGGTCTTTTTTATTTAATAATATAGTTATACAAAAGAATATAAGTGGTGTTCTAAATGAAAATATATATCAATATATATATGTTTTATCGCCTTGAGATGTATTTATATACATGATAATTTAATTGAATAAAAGGATAATATAACAATTTAAGCAAACATGCAACATGCACAACCCAAAAAAAATATATAAAAAAAATTAAAGTCTTGAAAACACAACATGGTACAAAAAATGGGGAAGGAAAGAACTCGTTTGCCATGCCGGAGGTAATTCTTTTAATGTTAAATGAGTGATAGGGTTAATTTATAATGTTACAATAATGGTTTCATTATTAAAATAATACCTAATACTTATATTAAGATTAACAAGGAATTATATAAAAAATAATATATATATGGGGATAGTAGGAACTACAATAGGGAAGGGGGGAATTATTGTCATTATTTCCTAATATAAAATATAATAAACAATTACAATTGAAAAGGGGAATTATTGTCATTATTTCCTTTTTTTGGAATATAATAAACAATTACATTTGGGAGGGGAATTATTGTCATTAAATCCTTATTTTGGAATATAATAAACAATTACAATTGGGAAGGGGGAATTATTGTCATTATTTCCTTGTTTTGGAATATAATAAACAATTACAATTGGGAGGGGAATTATTGTCATTATTTCTTTATTTTGGAATATAATAAACAATTACAATTGGGAAGGGGGAATTAGTCATTATTTCCTTGTTTTGGAATATAATAAACAATTACAATTGGGAAGGGGGAATTATTGTCATTATTAACAATGTAACTTATTAATCATAATTATAATAACTAGGAAAAATGTAATATGTATGATGCTTTAATATTTGTAATAAACAATATAAAAGTTAAAAAAATATAATTCAATATATTCCTATTGATAATTTCTAATGTGATCACTATTAACAAAGAGAAACTTATCATCTACCTGAATTTCCCAAATGACGTTACTAATTCTCCCAACGACAATCCCCACACGCCATTCTTGATTGGAGCCCACTTTAATAAAGACAGAGTTGCCTAATATTAATTCTCTGAAATTCATTCTTTTTACATAGGGTCTATTATCACAGTCATCGTCTTTTAAAAAACTCTATTTCCATCTTAACTCCCTTCCGAATAATCTAAAAGCAGGTGATGACTTAGTAACCGCATGTTTCGTGTTGCGATAATTTAACAACACATCTTCCAAAATGTCATCCCAGCCTCCTAATTTATATATCATATTTTTTGTTGATCGCACAGCTCTTTTAGCCATACCATTTGACGCAGGATGGTATGCAGGAGTATATATATGTAGAATTCCCTTTTCTTTTAAAAAGTTATTAAAATCAACAGATCTAAAAGCTGGTCCATTATCTGATACCAATTCTACTGGATAACCAAATCTGGAAAAAAGATTATTTAATACCATAATGGTGGTATTCGCATTAATGTTTTTCACCTTATTAATCTCTAACCAGCGAGAGTACCCATCAATAATTACTAATCCATAAAAAATTTAATAGGTCCAAAAAAATCAATATAGACTCGATACCAGGGTTTGTTAGGTTGTACCCAATAATTTTGTTTAACTTTTGCGAGTTTAGGCGCATTGATCATGCACATATTACATCTAAAAATCATTTCTTTAATCTTTATTGACTCCTGGCCACCAAAAATACCTTTCCATAGTATCTAACATCCTATACAACCCAATATATCCCTCATGTAACACACTAAGAAACTTTTTTCTTAACCTTAGGAATAATAACTTGTTCGCCCTTAAAAATGCAATCATTCTTAATATTCAATAACTTACCGAATGCCTTATAACCTTTAATCAGCGTATCATTATCACCTTTTTCCAACACAATTTTTTTAACTTGGATTAATTCTGAATCTAAAAAGGTTTCTCCTTTAACCAATTCTAAATTGTTAATTATTTACATCCTTCATATCATTATTAACATTAACAAAACAAATGATATCTTCCTTAATTACCTTGATAATCCATCAGGAATGATTTGATCCTTACCCCTACTATAATTAATGTCAAAATCAAAACCGACTAAACAAAAAGCCCATTTATGTAATTTTGGAGACATATTGTAAAGCTTAACATGATCTACTCCAAACAAATTCACCAGTGATTTATGGTCCGAAAAAATTTTAAATCTCCTACCTACTACATATTCTTTCCGTTTTTTTACTGCCAAAACAACAGACAATCCTTCTTTTTCATTAATTGAATATCTTTTTTCAGCTCCAGCCCATGCCTCAGACATAAACTCAAATGGCCTTTCTAAACCATCTTCTTCTACCTGAAAGACTGCACCCATGCCTTTATTGGACGCATCCGTTGAAATAAACAATTCCTTATTTCTATCATAATATGCAAGAATTGGTGCATTACACAATTTTTCTCTAATTTCATAAAAACTAGTTCTTTCATTGATTCCCTAACAAAATATATTACCCCTTTTAAGTAAATCATATAAATTAGCTGCTAATTTAGAAAAATCTCTTATAAATCTAGAATAATAATTAATAAGACCCAACCCAAGAATGTAATTCATCCTTATTCTTAGGTTCGGTCATTGTACTTATAAGATCAATTTTTTCTTTGATTGGCAGTATGCATTTGTCACTTATTAAATAACCTAAATATTTTATACTCTTATATTTCCAATCAGCCCAAATTCCAACATTCTTTCAAACACTCTTTTCAATTTATAAAAATGGTCTAACTTATCCTTACCAAAAATTAACAAATCAACTGAATAATAAATGACCCCCTTAAATATTTCGTCCATAGTCTTTTGGAAATAAGCAGTTGATACTCAAAGCCCAAAAGGTAGTCTATTAAATTGAAAAAGATCCTTGTGGGTGGAGACGGTCAGAAATTTGGAAGTTTCTTTAGAGACAGGAATCTGCTACGCCGATGAGAAATCTATTTTTGAAAAAAACTTTCCATTACCTACTTTAGCAATTATGTCATTAATCCTTGGAAGCGGATATTCGAACCTTTCTAATTGTGGGTTTACAGTAACCCTAAAGTCAGCACAAACTCTCAAAGTATTATCTTTTTTATATAACTAACACTAATGGAGTGGCCCATTGTGAAAATCTGAGAGGCTTAATTACTCCCTGCTGGCGCCATTGCTCGTTTTCTAATTCTTCTTCTAACTCGACACTCTCATGGCTTTCACAAATTTTGGCTTAAAGTCATTTTTTAATAAAATGTCTATTTCTAAATTTTTGACTTTTCCAATTCTATCATTAAAAACACAATCAAATTTCTTAATTAGTTTGTTGATGTCACAACTCTCTTCAAAATACCCTTTTTTAGTAAATAACGATTGAATGACATAAATTTTATAAAATTTATCAGTATCTTTGAAAGGATTGTTAAAAGTTAAAAAATTTACCCTATCTCCTATCTCATTATTATTAATAGTGTTTACATCAACGTTGAATTTGATTATGTCAAATTCTTTAATCCAGTCTTGAACACATAGCGGTGGTCCCTCCCCATCCAATACATACAAATTTAAATATTTAATTGTATTCAAATATTTAACCTTGATATTCGAGACCTGACCAACGACTGTGATAGGAGAACCATCATAAGAGAATAATTTTTTAGAACAATTTTCCAACTCAAATTCTTCATAATTTTTCAATTTTTCAAAATCTTTAATGGGCTAGGATGTCACCGAAGAAGCCGTACTATCAAAAAAGAAAAATTTAGATTATTAAGTTGCATATTAATCATAAAATCATTAATAAAATTTATCTTATTCCTTGGTCTCAAATTATATGGCGTTTTGTATCATTTCTTGTTTTTTGAAATTGTTGTGGTCTTAAAATCCTGCTGTTCTCTTTCCAAGACGAATAGCCTTGCCAATCGGCTCTATTCTCTCTTCTCCAAGAATCTTTCTCTACATATGTTTTATTATTATTAATCTCCAACGATTGAAATTTGACTACAATGTCCTCAATAATATTAAGCTCTGTAGTATTTTCTTCCATCAACGTTGTTTTTAGCTTTTCATTACGACTATTCAACATAAATTGCACCGACAAAAAATTAGGATTGAGCCCCAAACTATACCCTTTCATTCTATCGAGATACTCTCTGGAAGACTCAAGTCTGTTCGGTTTTGTATTGAATAATTCAAATATGCGCGTAATCTTGTTTTTTTTGTATTAAATCTTTCATCTGTTGATACGATAAGTTATCTATGTTGTCCATAATATCTTTGTCAATTGTTTCGAACAGTTTGTATTTCTTGTTGCCTCATCAACCATATTTTCGGTTAAAAATTTCAGATCCGAATAGAACTTTGATTTTGATATGATTCCTATCCTCCACCATATTAAACAAGAATAAATACT